>NC_056735.1:834873865-834891365 GCF_019279795.1 Protopterus annectens
TACTTAAAAATTTACATCATTAAAGAATACAAGTATAAATAAGAAGGCAGAGAACAATATAATATACCACAAATAAAGAGCTAGGCCTCCCTGTTTCTTGAACTGCAACAATGGGAAGAAAGTAGCAGCACAAAGCAACTTCCAGCAACATAGTGATATGTACTGGACCACATTACAATGAGGGTACCTGCTGGTCTGGAGGCAGATGAAGAGACTCAAAGGCAGGTATGTGTAGGCAGGAGCTTATTAAACTGAGCAAGCAAGGAACAGAAAAAATAAAAATAAAAAAAAAAATAGGTTACATATGGATTGATCATGCTTTTATTCAGGTACATGAAACTGAGTTTGCATTGCAGCTTTTGGAGCTTGTGAAAGAAATTCCACTTGTTACAGATTCTTTCACTGGTGACCCCCCCCCCCCCCCAAATCAATTAGATCTTAAGTAATGCTGACCTGTTTAACTAAACTGGGAAAATTGTTTAAATATTAAAAACAATGTTTTTGTGGACAAATATACAAAGATTTGTACCTTATGCCTTGATAGTGTCACAGCTGAACTCAGGCAATGCCCTTCTTTTGTGGTAGTGTTTCCATAACGAAGCAGCCCTCTTGTCCTTTACTGAAGTCTTACATGTGTGTATTTCCATAGTTAAAGATAACTTAATGTGATTCCCATCATCCTAACTCACTTTACAATTCAGTTGAAGAAACGCTGTCAGATGTGTAATTTTTGTGAGCAATAAATAAATACAAGAGTGGTTTCATGGCAAGAAAGGGGTCATTTTCATGGGACGGCAAATATTAATTCCGATATAGTTAAAGATAAGTAATTATACATAAACTTTGTTTAATGACAACTGATTATTATATCACCCACATGTTTAACTTTATTAAGAGTATTAATATATCTTTAAATGATAATTGCACATTTCATACCTAATATAACCTTAACCCAGACCCTTAACAGTGGTGAAGCTTAGGTAGTAGAGATATATTTTGCAATGTTTGTCATGTGCTGCCTGGTTATTACTGAAATGAGGCTAGTTTTTATTTTGTGGGCAACTTTATATTAGGTATGACATTTGTTGATTAAGAATAGCAGGCACATCTACCACAGGCTGAATGATTATGATAGAAATGATGACAATAATGATAATAATGTGGAAATTGTTTTTATTTATTTATCATTTGTTGACCAGATTAATCCCACTGTACTAGTAGCCTCTTTCAGAGGAGTCTCAATGTGGTATGTACATCATTAGGGAAAATTTGGTCAGGGCAGGAACTTTCCCTACTCTTTTCTGGTTAGTGTTTTTGCTAGAGAGCTGCTACTGAAAGAGAGGAGCATGGAGGAAGAGTAGGAAGTCAGTGCACGTGTTGAGCAGATCAATCAGCAGAAGATGTTGGCTGATTCTGTGAAAGAAAAAAATAAAACGTATGGCTATACATTGTGCAGAGAATGGAGTACCACATACACTTGTGACTCATTTGTGGGAAAGAGTTCTGGATAATTGTATGCTATGTAAAATTTTAATAAGGCGTAAGATTCAGACAATGGTGCAGTATCATGGTCTGATATTATTTAAGGGTGCATTCCAGAGAATGATGTTGCCAGAATGACAGAATTGAGAAGGAAGGTGAGTGAGAAGCAGAAAATGCTCAGCTGACAAATATTCCAAGTCAGACTGAAAAAGGACAAAAAGACGTAAGACAGAAAGGGGGTGATGGCAAGGGGCAAAAGATAAAAAATTCCAGATTAATGAAAGTGCAGTTTACCGAAAACGCACTATTCTGAACTGCAATTCTCTAAAAATCAAAACCAGACAAACCAATAAGAAAAAAAAAAACATCAAAACCATATAAAACACATGTTTTGCAGGGGGGCAAGTCCCTCTGTACCCCCACACCCCCTCCTCCTTATATATACTAACTCTGAGATTGCACTACAGTAAGGAAAAGGGTATGTTTCCTTATCTGCACTGTACCGCGATCCAACTGCTACAGAAACTCCACTATAAAAAAAAATAAAAACATATCTTTTCTTTTACATGATGCCAGAAATGCAGATCATTTTTCGACAAAGCATGGTTTGAAATAGTGTGTTTTCAGTAAACTGCACTTTCACTAATCTTGAGTCAGGTTTCTGAGGTTTCTGAGGTTCGTTGAACTGTAAATTCAGTGATGAGAAGTAGACCCAGACACACACACACACACACACACACACACACACACACACACACATATATATATATATATATATATATATATATATATATATATATATATATATATATGCGTGTGTGTGTGTGTGTGTGTGTGTGTGTGTGTGTGTGTGTGTGTTTTACAATAAGCAGAGGCCAACTGTGCATACTGAATCCAAAAGCAATGAATCAATTGACAGATGCTTTTTGTGGGACAATATTGTCATTACTCTTGATTTGCAGACAAACTTTTGACTCTTTATGTTTACTGAAAAAAATGTCTGCTGACCAAGTTTCCTGACGACTGTAAGTTGGGTCCTGTCATTGACTCCCCAAGTGATGTTAGCATACTACAAGAGGATCTCACAGCAACTGACTGGTGCCCAAGTCATGGCCCCAAGCTAAATGGAAAAAAAATGTATCATCATACCATTCGGCAAAAACAAGAACCCCTATTGATAACCACATTAATGGCAATCCCCTAAACACAACCTGTGGTAAGAGACCTGAGTACTCTGGTTGATAACAATCTCACATTTGACCATCATGTAATGGCAGTGGTCAGAAAAGCTTTTTACTCGGTTCATCTCATAAGTAAAGGAATTGCATCCAGAAAAAAAGGAAGTTATTACCTCTCTGTACTCCTCCCTCATTAGGCCAATAACTGAGTATAATGCCCCATTTGGTATGTACCTCTCCAAACATCTGTGCCAACTGGAAAGGCTACAGAAATACCTCACAAAGAGAATCCATGGCCTCTAACACCTGTCCTATGCGGACAGGCTCAAGTCACTCTCAGTCTCCACAGTATCGTACAGGTTGCTCAGAGGTGATCTGTGTCTTGCCTACAAGGCAATCTCAGACCCTGGCCTACTAGAGTTGCTCCATTTCCATAAGCATAACTCCTCATGCATTACCCGCTTGATGGGCCTGAATCTAATATGCGACATCAACAAAATCTGCTGGAGAGACAGGTTTGTCTCTCAGAGGCTGCCCCGTCTCTGGAATAGACTTCCCATACATGTCAAACAGAGTACCTCACTGACCCTCTTTAAAAGCAACCTTGATGAGTGGATGGGAAACCCCAAATTTGTCTCAGGGGTTCCACCTGTGTCCTTCATTGACAGGGTTGACAAGTGCTGACTGAGGTTTCTTTTTGGGTGCAAACTCTTTGCTAGGCTTGTAAGGGCCCCAGGGCCATTAGCCTAGTAACCTCCTATGATTCTATGATCCTATGATGTAAAATCTTTCTGGAAGTCATGGAATTTTCTCATGGTTAAAGGAGCTAATGCATTGTTGAAAAGAAAACTGAAAGTTCAGTTTGGGACTCCAGAAAGGGCTGAAGATGAAATTAGAGCTCTCCTTGTTGAATATAAGCAAATTGATGATATAAAAAGTGTCGATGAAAGGTAATTATGGTATGGGGGATGGGTTGTTACAGTATATTTTGACAGTAAAAAAAGGAAATGTAGCACATTTACTAAGTGTTATAATTGTTAATGTTAAAAAAGAGAATGGCCAGGTTAGGGGATAGTTTAATAAATGGCTGTAGTAAACACAAATGTTTTCAATATGAAATGATAGGTCATGTAGCAAAAAACTGCAAATTTACTATAGGAAATGTGATGGTTCAGACCATTTCTGGTTTGATTAAGAACATGTTGATGAAAATACGGTTAAGGAAAATGTCATAAATGAAAATGAAAAGGAAAATTTTGAACATGAAAGTGATAAAGAAAACAATGTTATACAACACTCAATGGATAATCAGAGTGATAATGTGTAGAGAGTATCTCCATATAATACTGATGTTCATATCAATATGAAAGCTTAAGTCAAAAAAAAGGGGAGGTAGAAAAGGGGGATGAAGAAACTGATAAATGATCTGTTGGGAAAAGAGTTGATAAAAGAAAAATAAAGTTACTGCAAAAATATAAAAAGAAAACATGTAGTTTAAAGGTTTTGAAAGTCAATAGTTTAATAAATGAGAAAAGGAGACTGTATTTTGACTTGAAAAACATATTACATATATGCAGGACATTAGATTTCTAAATGATGTTCAAAAACAACAAATTGAGATTATTTGGGGGCAAAGAAATAAGATGGAGTTTTGCTTTCATTTTTAAAATCAAGGAAATAAATGTACTGGATTTTACTGTGGTGACATCCAGGTAGATGTGTGGTATGTTATGAAAGAGAATGGAGACTAATTGGTACATATGCTTACCCTAAAAAGAGAAAAACTATTTGAAAAGATTAAAAGTATGTGTTGCTAAAAATGGATATAATAATAATAATAATAATACATGAACAAAAAGAAAGTCCACTTAGTCCAAAGCTCAAGGCAGTTTAATGTAAAAAAACAGGTTTATTGTATCATCAAGGAGAACATTAAGTGCTTTCTTCCATCCATTGGCACTTCATCAGAACTATAAAATATCTAAAGTTCACTCCTTACATAATACATGAAATTAAGCAATAATTAAATAAATAACTGGAAAAGTGGTTAATTAATCAAGTTCCTTAACCAAGCCTGGATTTAAAGTAGTAGACCAATGTTAGAAAAATATATATTAATGTGTGTATGCTTAATGCCAAATTAATAATCAAGTGTTTTTAATATGCTTTTCATTCTATTTTTCATGCACTGTGATTTATACAAATTGAGTTTCATATGAGACTGAAAAGATGCTTTTCTAAAACTGCAGCATGCTTACTGAAACTTGCAAGTTGCCCTCTGACCTAGTAACTGCTAGCGCAGCAATATTCTTGTTTATGCCTTGTGGAAATGTACTTGAGAAGCAGGTGTTTATCTGCTAGGTCAGAAGCATATGAATGAACAATACGCTATATTATAAATGTAATGATTCTAGACAAACAGCCTTGTTCAGAGGATGGGAACCTCTGCAGCAGGTAGACAAAGGATTATTAGAGGAATGAACTGCTAGCATTGTGCTTGATTTAGCCATAGTATCTTGAATGTAACATAACAAGTATCTAACTGAAAGTAACCAAGGGCATGTTGTTTTCCTCAGGAAGTTTCACACAAAAATTGTTTAAATCAGCAGATTTCATGGGAAAGATGGTCAGCAGATGATGATGAAAAGGTGGTAATCTGTTACGTCAGCATGGTAGGACAGGATTAATTTGATAACCTATAAAAATGAATGCATTTCCTGTTTCTGGTTAGACAAACTCTGTATTAGCACGTTTTTGTCTCCTTGCTGCAAGATTAAAGTGCCTTAACCTGAACCTACCGTGTTTTGATCATTTTTAAAGTATATTTTTCCTTTGACAGATTGGTCCTTCGAGCTGGAAAAGTATCTCTCGCTCTAGGCCTAGGTCAGAATTGGGCCCGGTGGCATGCATTCGTACGAAGAAGAGGCCAAATCGGCTCTTCTGTTTTGAAAGACCTCCGACTGAATTGTCGTTCGACAGAGGCCAGCCACTGTTTCTGATCTGGGATTGGAGGACGAGTCAACGATCTGGTGGATCAACTCACGGAGGGTCAGGTAAGGAGGAATTACCTTATTTCTGTTTTAAGATCAGGGACTAGTTACAGAACTGTTTTTTGTCAGGTAAATTTGTGTATGCAAATTAGGGACAGAAAAAGGGGTTACTGTATTTTGTCATAGATCAGGGAAACAGAATAGGTAGACAGTTATTCTAGATAAACTGTGAACAGGTGTAGACTTGTGGTACCACGTGATAGAAAGAGTTGCGTAACAATTTACAGCTTAGCTAAGACACCAATGGGAAATCAGTGCACAAAAAGTTCCCGGGACACGCCCCTAACTGAAGACGCGAAGTATATGCAATTACAGCGTGCCGATAATGTTACACCAAATAGGTCGATAAGTATAAATTCGAGGGTAATTTAAATAAACTTGCACTTATGAAACTTGTAAAACAGTTAAAAATAGACGCGAAAGGTCAATTAAAAAAGCAGAGACAATTAGGAGTCCCTCAGGCGCATAGGTGGCTTGAGGAAGCAAATCGTAGGGAGCAGAGAATTAAAAATACAAAGACAATGTTCTTAGACAAAGAAGACAATAACTTAGTAATAGCAACGGCCCCTCCTTCGCCCCCTCCACTTCCGTTACCAGAATATGAAGTGAGTGGACGAGCTGATCCACCTCCGCTATACCCAGCTGTCCCTGCAAAAGCACAACCGTTTGTCAGGGATCCTATCGAGACCAGGTCTCGAACACGCGACTTGAGGAGGGAAATTGAATTAAATGAATTAAATAGAGCATCACAGGCTATGAGTGAAGAAGAGATGTGTCCGCTCATAGAAGTACCGAATCCTCAGGCAGGACAGGCAGGACAAGATCCGACTCTTTTAGTTTATAGACCGTGGACACCGGAAGATATCCGGAAAGCCACGGAAGGTATTCCCCACCCAAAAGTGAATTTTAGAAAATTTTTAGAAGACTTACAGGGTATGAGATTAAGTTACCATTTAAATGGAGAGGAAGTAGAAAAAGTAGTTAGACAAATTGTGGGTCCAGATTGGCACATGATTAGTGGCGACTGGAATCCTCGTGACGCACAACTTAGACCACTCCCACATACTAATGCAGAACTGGATGGCAGAGTGAAAGGTCTAACAGACAGAATATCTGAAAAGTGGAAGCCTAGGGCTGATTGGACTTGCATTAATCAATGCATTCAACAGGAAGGTGAAACAGTTGATAGATATTATGCTAGACTGTTAGAGTGTTTAAATAATCACTGCGGAATGCAGATACCAGAAAATCAGACACATGATTCCTCATATGAACAACAGTTAAAGAACGCATTCTTGAAAGGTAGTATAACTCCCATTAGTAGCTTTATTACGAAGCATATGGTAGATCATCGAACAAGTAGATTATAGCCATTACTTGAATATGCTAGACATGCAGAAAGACATTTTAATAGTAAAAAGAAAAAGAAAACTCAAGTATTTTCAGCAGAAGATGGGTCAGAAGTATTTGTAGTACAAACTGGGAAAAAGGGTAAGTAAAATACTCAGGGAAATAAACAATCTGACAAACGATCAGAAGATTTTGAGGAAAGGAAGAAAAAGGGTGAGTGTTTTAAGTGCGGGAAAAAAGGACATTTAGCGAGGGATTGCAGGCTAAATAAGAAGGCGACTACAGAAAATAAGGAGGATGAGGAATGACTATATGATAGTCAGGAATCATCAGAAGAGAGTGAGCAGGGAAAGGTAAGTGTAAATGTGATAGCAGGAGAAGTAGATGTGACACAAGGGGTAGAGGATGTATATGAATACACAGACGTAGAAGAAAATGAAATTTTAGACTTAGCTCTTTTGAGCTTAGAGCTTTACTTAGCAGACATAAAACCGGTGATGCTTCTGGTAGAGGGGAAGGAAGTTAAATTTTTGTGTGACTCAGGGGCTTCACGAACCCTGATACACCCTTCCAAACTACCGGAAAATACAGAATCACCAGATTATACATTAGTGAAAGCAGCTAATGGACAGCTGTACTGGGAGCCACTCTCCCATGACATAACAATAACAGACCCCGTATCAGGGATGACTCAGAAAAGTAAAATTGTAGTTTCTGCAAAATGCCCAGTAAATCTTTTGGGTAGAGATTTGATGCAGATATTTGGCATAGCCGTAGTTCCAACCATGCAGGGTATGGAAGCACAGCGACAAACGGACACTTTTGTTTTGTAGTGCGACCGGAGGGTGAAATGTGTTATTGGTACAGCCAGGACTTGGTTACGACTGGTCCAGGGGCAGTAACCGAAGAACTGATGAACGTAGCCATCAGCAAGTTCCCCTCCCTCGACATTGACAAACAGCATTTGTTGCATTGTACTCTATATTACTGTAATAGACCAGGACCTGATAAAGATTATGAACAAGAATTGTTTCAAAACCATGCAAACAGGCTAGTATTGCGAAACTTGTACTGGGATGCAGAAGGGAACAGTGTAGCAAGCTGTTCATTGCCCCAGGAATTTTTAGCACTTTACAAATCTAATCGACTGCCACATGTTAGTTTGACTAAGAACAAAACTTTAAAATGGGCAGACTCAGGTGAAAAAGTCACAAGGTGGAAAAAGCAGACAGAATTAGAGCTCTCCGAACAGGGAGTACAGAAATTGAATTGGATCACACAGACACACCGAGCTGTACACTCACAGGCTAGTGAGAATAGCTGAGTATTACTCTTATTGGAATAAGAGGAAAAAGCCTTGCGAGACATACCAGACATTCTCTGGTCAGCAGGGAAATCAGATGTAGGACTAATACGAACAGCAGGACCAGTTACCATAATGCCAAAGTCAGCTTTTAGGCCCCAGAAAAGACAGTATCCCTTGAGAAAGGATGCAGAGGTAGGAATCAAGCCTATCATAGCAGCCTTACTTAAGGAAGGAGTTTTAATAGAGTCCCCTGATTCACCATGTAATACACCTTTATTTCCTGTCAAGAAAGCAAATGGGGAATGGCATATGGTCCAAGACTTACAAGCTGTGAATAATGCAGTTATACCCAGGGCACCAACGGTGCCAGATCCACACACGTTACTGAATGATTTAAAGCCAGAACAAAAATATTTTTCAGTGGTAGATATTAGTAATGCATTTTTCTCTATACCGATACACCCTGACAGCCAATATTGGTTTGCATTTACATTTCAGGGAAAGCGGTACACATATACCAGATTACCACAGGGATATTGTGAAAGTCTAACAATATTTGCACAGGAAATGGCAAGCAACCTGGCAGGATTTATCCCACCGAAAGGTAGTCAGATTCTACTTTATGTAGACGACATTCTGCTGGCAGCCCCCACCCAGCAAGAATGCAAAGGGAACACGCTAGCTTTATTACAATTTTTAGCTACTCAAGGTCACAAGTAAACAAAGACAAGTTGCAGCTTTGGAGAAAACAAGTTAAGTACTTGGGATATGTAATATCCAAAGAAGGTAGAATATTAGATGAAGACAGAAAAACAGTGATTTTTACAAGCACCTAGACCAACTATCAAGAAGGAAATGATGTCCTTCCTGGGAACTACTAATTTTTGTCGGAGTTGGATACCAAACTATGCTTTGGAATCTGCTCCACTGGCTGATTTAATATTTAAAAAGCCGATGGCAGCATGAGATTTATTACAATGGACACCTGAAGCACAAGCAGCTTTCTGTAAGCTGAAACAATTGATAGCATTATCCTTAGTTTTAGGATTACCAAACTATAACAAGCAGTTTATCCAAACTGTAGATTGTAAGCAAGGTTATATGACATCAGTATTGACACAGCAACATGGGGACAAACAACGCCCTGTAGCTTATTATTCATCACAGTTAGATCCAGTGGCGCGGTCCTTGCCCCACTGTGTACAAGCAGTAGTTGCATCTGCAATGGCAGTGCAGGCTTCAGCCTCAGTAGTGTTATTCCACCCTCTCACATTGAGAGTGCCTCATGCAGTCGCAATTATTTTACTGCAAGAAAAAGTAGCATATCTTTCTCCAGCTAGGCATCTTTCCTGTATGACCATACTGTTGAGCCAACCTCATATGACAATTGAATGATGTACAACCTTGAATCCGTCAACTTTGCTTCCAACCCCTGCAGATGGCAAACCGCACTGCTGCCTGCAGGAGATTGAGCAAAAGACATTACCTAGACAAGACCTTACGGATGTTCCCTTGGATGATGCCGAGGTGACATACTACGTGGACGGCTCATGCAGGAGGACAGAACCTAGTGGGGTATGCAGTCGTTTCTGATACTGAAACGTTAGAAGCAAGATCTTTACCACACAACTTATCTGCACAAGCAGCAGAATTGATTGCCTTAACAAGGGCATGTACCTTAGCAAAAGGTAAGAAAGTGAACATTTATACTGACAGTCAGTATGCTTTTTCTACTGTACATGTTTTTGCGCAACAGTGGAAAAATAGAGGAATGATAACATCTACTGGTAAACCAATTAATCATGCGCAACTTATTTTAGACTTGTTAGATTCGATTCAGTTACCTAAAAAAGTAGCTATTTGCAAATGCATAGCTCATACAAAACAACAGGATAGAATTTCAAAAGGTAATGCACAGGCTGATACAGCTGCAAAGCATGCAGCCTCAGCCACAGAAACTTTTCTTTTGAGTGAGGAATTACAACCCTCAGAGACTTTAGATTTAGAAATGTTAAAAACAATCCAGACACTTACTACAAATATTGAGAAAGAGAAGTGGATAAAACGAGGAGCAATCCTCAAAAAGGGACTGTACATCTCCAAGGAAAAGAAACCGATTTTGCCATCTAATTTGTTTAGATATGCAGCGTTGTTGAGCCATGGGCAGAGCCATGTCTCAACAGGGGGGATGGTACAGTTAGTGAATCGAGTGTTTACAACCTACGGGTTTACAAACTATACAAAAAATTTTTGTGCAGCATGCCATGTTTGTAACAAGCATCATGCACAAGGGGCATTGAAGCCTAAGCGAGGGAATTTTCCTACACCACCATATCCGTTCCATACTATTTGTATGGATTTCATAGAATTGAATAAATGTGAGAATAAGAAGTATTGCCTTGTTATTATAGACATGTTTTCCAAATGGGTAGAAGCGTTTCCAACTAAAATTCCAGATGCAGCTACTGTTGCAAAGGTCCTCGTTAAAGAAATTATGCCCAGATTTGGTATACCGGAAAAGATTTATAGTGATAACAGGACACATTTCGTGAACCAAACAATCCAACAACTCAGTCGTTATTTTGGAATATCATTAAAGAACCACTGTGTGTACCACCCTCAATCTGCAGGGCTAGTAGAGAGGCACAATGGGGTATTGAAGAATAAGCTTAGGAAATTGATAGAAGAGACACAGAAAAATTGGGTGCACTGTTTGCCTTTAGCACTGTTGAGCATGAGAACTGTTCCAAATGTAAAGGGATTAACTCCTTTTGAAACTTTGTTTGGGAGGGCATATTATACACCTCAGTGGAAACCTCTCATGTCTACAGAGCAGGAGGCTGACAGTTCACTTGCAGGATATATGAGGTGATTTTTGAATAACAAACTTTTGCAGTTAAATTCTGTTTCAGATAAAGAGCAATCGAAATTGGAAGCACCAGTAGCCCCAGGCACTTGGGTCTGGGTGAAGATTGTGAAACGGAAGAATTGGAGTTCTCCGAAGTGGGAAGGTCCGTACCAGGTACTACTGTCAACACCCACTGCAGTCAAGATCGCAGAGCGAGCTTCCTGGATTCATTTGACGCACTGTAAACTGGTTAAAAACTTTGAACTGGACAAAAACTTTGTTACTGTTGCACAACAAGAACAAAATGGCCAGATACAGAGTGAGTAGAGACATTGAGCAACCTCAGAAAACTTGCATAATTGTTTTTATTGCAATATTGATCACACTGTTCTTTTTGCTGTGGCCGTTCTTTTTTCCTGCCACAAAAGTTGAACTGATTAGACGTAATGAACCAAACATAGACTGGCATCCGAACTTTAACACTTATCAGGCAATTACACGTGTGTACGCAGAGACTTTTAATGTTTCGAACTGCTGGGTCTGTACGGCCGTACCAACAGCATATGGGGGTTTATTAATGACTGCTATCCCCCTAGGGGTCAATGAGACCTGGGAAAATCTGGTTTTTGACACAGTCGCTATTAAAGCACAAGATAAGGTAGCACTGTATTTGCCTGTGACACAAAAAGGAATTGTATGTTTTTATAAAAATGACTCCATCCAAGTTGGATGGAGTCAATGTAATGTTACAGTACAGTATAAATGTTATAGAAAACCAAATGATTTAAGTGGATCTTGTAGTACAGATTATGACTCATTTTTGAAATCTATGCATAAAACTCTTGATCAGGTCAGCATAATCCTGTACTTTTCAAACAGTTGCCAGTGATAGATAGGAAAATGTTTCATGCAGGGAAGTCATTTCGTAACAAAGTAATAACTAAGGTAGAAGACTGTTATTTTGTATGTGGTAAAAAGGCATATAAATGGTTACCTGAGAATTGGTCTGGCAGTTGTTTTTTGGGGTACCTGGTTCCGGCCATCCAACACACTGCAATTTTGCCTCAGGGGAGTATTCGAAATACTCGAGACGTAACCAAAAAGACTGTTAAGAAACCTGAGAATCCAGTGGGATGAATCGAAGCAGGGTGGAAAGACCATCGTAATGTGGGAACCAAACTTGTGCACATGGACTTGAGTGATGCTGTTATATCCTGGGCAGGTATATCACCCATGTATGGCGGAATCAAATCAATATGGGAGCTGTGAAAACTGTCCAAACTTCTCGAAATAATGAGTAATGCAACTTTTTCTGCCCTTGAACTGATAACTGATGAACTGAATGCCATGAGAACTGTAGTGCTTCAAAACAGAATGGCTCTTGACTTCACCCTAGCGGCGAGAGGCGGAACTTGCACTTTAATCAAAGAAGAGTGCTGTACGTTCATTCTTGACCATCAGCATGAGATCAACGACCATCTCGAGGTGATTCAGCAAGTGTCGGCCATGACCAAACCAGGCCCAAACCCTCTGACAGAGTTTTTTCAGAATGCCTTCGGGGGGGGTGGGGCTTCATTTTTATGAACATATTGATTGCTATTGGGGTAGGATTACTCCTAATAGGAGTTTGTATTTGTTGCGGAATCCCCTGCATGAAGAAATTAATTAAATAATTCATAGATATATCCGTATCTGAGACTATGTATCAAAGTACTGAATTTGAAGAGCTGCTAGAATGCGAGACATTTTCATAAAAGTTTAAACTGAATGACTTTCTTAACTGCAAATCCTGAATGGAAGAGGTTAGGAAAAGAAGCAAGCATTTTATCCTTTTTTTTGAAAATAGAATAAAAAGTATTAACAGGAGGGAGATGTTAGAAAAATATATATCAATGTGTGTATGCTTAATGCCAAATTAATAATCAAGTGTTTTTAATATGCTTTTCATTCTATTTTTCATGCACTGTGGTTTATACAAATTGAGTTTCATATGAGACTGAAAAGATGCTTTTCTAAAACTGCAGCATGCTTACTGAAACTTGCAAGTTGCCCTCTGACCTAGTAACTGCTAGCACAGCAATATTCTTGTTTATGCCTTGTGGAAATGTACTTGAGAAGCAGGTGTTTATCTGCTAGGTCAGAAGCATATGAATGAACAATATGCTATATTATAAATGTAATGATTCTAGACAAACAGCCTTGTTCAGAGGATGGGAACCTCTGCAGCTGCAGTAATTTAGAGATAAGGTAGACAAAGGATTATTAGAGGAATGAACTGCTAGCATTGTGCTTGATTTAGCCATAGTATCTTGAATGTAACATAACAAGTATCTAACTGAAAGTAACCAAGGCCATGTTGTTTTCCTCAGGAAGTTTCATACAAAAATTGTTTAAATCAGCAGAAATTCATGGGAAAGATGGTCAGCAGATGATGATGAAAAGGTGGTAATCTGTTACGTCAGCATGGTAGGACAGGATTAATTTGATAACCTATAAAAATGAATGCATTTCCTGTTTCTGGTTAGACAAACTCTGTATTAGCATGTTTTTGTCTCCTTGCTGCAAGATTAAAGTGCCTTAACCTGAACCTACCGTGTATTGATCATTTTTAAAGTATATTTTTCCTTTGACAACCAAGTAAAGAAATACATTGTATAACTGTGTTACCAAAAATTAGAGTAAGAAAATCTGAAAATTCCTCTTTAAAATGCTGTCAAATAAAACTCAGCATCGGGTATCTTAACCCGGCATTCAGTTCATCTCACAAAGCCAGTTCTGCTTACCAACAGTGGCTCACTGGGTGCTTGCATTCCATGCCTGCCTTCAAGCCAGCAAGTCAAGCTTTTTACCCATTTAAAGTTTGAGAATAAGTTGAGATTGTTTCAGCCTCAGGACCTCTAATCAGCCACTTTACCAAATAAAACTGTGTCCGCCCAGTGCCAGCTCTCCTGAGGGAAACTTTGTAGGGAACCAGCTACTAGATGTTTCGATTAGTCTTTTGCCCCTATACCCAGGTCGGATGACCGATTTGCACATCAGGACCACTGCAGACCTCCAACAATGTTTCGTCTGGCTTTGCCTTGCCCACGTATAGTTCACCATCTTTCAGGTCCCACCAGGTACGCTCATGCTCCACCTCCCCAATGGGACAGGTGAGATATACATAATATGAAAAATTATAAAAAATCATTTTGAAGTTGAAATATGAAATGTAAAGTATTTGCTTCATAATTTTGCTGCTCTCATTCTTAACACTGGTTATAAGGATGCACGGTCATTAAGACCTGGTTTAAGTGTTGCATCCAGTCTAAGTTGGCAGAGGAGTTACTTGTATTTCAATCTATTTTCTCAGGACCCTCCTCTGGCATCTTGTGGAGCTACTTCTAAAATACCAAAAACAATTTTTTTAAAACCATCACATGTTGTGGAATGTCGGTATAAAGCATTGCTCAAGCTGGCCTTTCTCATATCATACACATGCTCATAAATCCCTCAAGCCAGTTTCTTCTCTGTCTTACCCATGTAAAAAGAAAAACATTGGTTGCAGAGAACTAAATACACTAGCCTTGATGAGTTACAGTCACCTTTCCTAAATGTAATGGTTGTTTGATAATAATTATTCAAAGTAACCTCTTTCGTAGCGACCATGTGTTGACAATAGTTACACCTACCACATTTTATAGAACCCGTCCTTAAGGTTTGTTTGCCATTTTCCAACACTTTCTTAATATTATTATGTACTTTGTAAATAAAAGTGGGTTTATCACCCAAGTGCTGGTAAAGTTCCTCATCAGTTTTCAAAATAGCCCAATTTTGGAAATAATGTTTTTTGCCCTGTTGCTTAACCCAGCATAGTTGATGGCCATCCTGTGGTGAAACTTTTCCAAATTTGGTTGTTTTCCTAAGTTTATTCCTTTCAATAGATTTGGTTTACCTAAAATACACTGAAACTTTAGATCCCTATTCCCCACAACTTCCCTCTTCAGTGACTTTAATAAATAAAGTGGGTATCTCTGTCTAAAAATGTAGCAATCACGTTATCTAGTTCCTTCACAAAAAGATTAGCAGAAATCATTCTGGCAGCCCTGATGAACTGGACCTTCAGAAGATTTTTCTTACAGTGCATAGGATGGCCACTATTATAGTGGAGATAGGAGTTAGAGAATGTCTCTTTCCTATATATACCTGCCATCAGTACACCACTCTCCACTATAAGTTGGACATAAAAAATGTATAATCTGTGAGTTCTTACTGTGTGTAAATCTCAAAAAGTCTGTGGTACTAATAAGGTAATTTAAAAATTGTACTATTTCCAGAGGGTTCCCTGTTCAAATAAAAAACATCTTGAATCTTTTCTCCCATGTTGATATCACTAAATTGGTGAAAATCGGGTTGCAGGCATTGCCACCCCACTAACCTGTTTATAATATTCCCCTCCAAAGTATAGAAATTTGTTACTCAACACTAGGTCCATCAAATCAACCAGGAAACATATCTCAATTGTAGCAAAAGTTGTTGTTCTAAAAGTACTTCCTCAAAAACTCTAATCCACTTTCATGGGGAATGCACAAAAATAAATTGACTATATCTACTGTCAGGAAACATGTTTCCTCTTTAAAAATGTCAGGGTTTAGTTTAACTAAAAAAATCCCATGAGTGACGTAAAATATGTGAGTTGTGGTTTAGTAAAGATTTCAATTTTCTGTCGATGTAGACTGCTAGGGGTTAGGTTTTTGAACCTTGAGCTTCCACAGTTAACCTGTACAGTGGGTCTTCTACATTTTTGTGTATCTTCAGAATACCAAAAGATGTAGGGATCAGAGAATCCTTAATATACAAAAAATCATTAATATCAGGTGTAATGGTACCTTGGAGTAGGGTGTCTTCTAAAAACAAATCAATATTTCTATAGGCTACGTTGAGCTCATTCTTAGATGCTATCATGTAGCAGGTGTCATCCTGTAGCATATTAAAAATGTTATTAATGTAGTCGATGTGTTGTAATCATAACTTCCCCACCCTTGTCAGGTTTCATGAGTCTAATAGATTTGTCCCTAGTTAATACATCTAATAGGGAATGTTCTTTCTGGAGTCAGATTGTGAAGGTTCCTAATTTTTTCTCTGTATAAGGAGTAGAGGTCTCTAGCAGTGGACAGTATTCCATTACCCTAAGCAAAAACTGCCATCAGTAGCACAAATGAGCCTGGTGTCAGTGTGCTGCCATCAGCACTCTGGACAGTACTGAGTAAAGAAAAAGCACCTGTCAACTAGCTGTCTCTGTGGCCAATGTAATTGTAGTGAGCTTGAAACAACAGAACATGTAATGCAGGGTTTGTTATTAACACAGTTTGATACTCATTATATAAATTATGCCAGTTTGTAAAGTGCTATAACAGAAAATCAGTAATATGAAGAATGTGGAAATATAAAAGCTCTATGCTGGATTACTTATCCATATTTTACAAGTAGTGATCATGACAGAAACACATTCCCTTTAAATGTATGTCATTATCACTTGTATATGCTATTTAAAAAATGAGCTAATGTCATATATTGTGTATCCCCTTTCTCTATAATTGCCATTACAATAAGGCATGATAATGTGTAACACAAATACAAATTCTAATGTGGCAAGCAGATGTCATAAGGGCAAATATGTCACATTAATGTCATAAGTGCTCTGTTCATTGCTAGACATACTCTATAATACTTTAATTTTTACTTTTTTTTTGTTTACTTCTGTATTTGTGTGCCACTTGGCAGTCTGTAATGATGGTTTATGGTTAACGGCAAAAAAAAAAAACAAAAAACAAAAAAACATTTGGGCTGCTTTTAGTAGTGCAAATGAGGCTGGCACTGGTGCATGGTCATCAGCACTCTGGACAGTACCGAGTGAAGAAAATGCACCTGTCAGCTAACCATCTGTGTGTCACAAGGTGTAATTAAAATGAGATTGAATAAAGAGTACGGCTAATGCAGGGTACAAATACAGCTTACAGATAATTTTACTGAAGGGGTCAGAATTAGTATTGTCATTCATTTTTGCTTAATAATGTGTCAGAAAATACAAACAACAATTACAAACATGAATTTGCTAACACAAATATCATTATTGTTTGATACATAGCTGAAATTTGTGTTTATATTACGTGAACCATAGTAATGATGATAGTTAATGTAAAATGCAGTTCCACAGGTATACAGTGCACAATATGTAATTAAAATTAAATGACTCATCACACATAATGTGGCATGTAGGACAGTATGTCATGTAAAGTATGTGGAA
>NC_056735.1:834893865-834908865 GCF_019279795.1 Protopterus annectens
AAGTTGATCGAAAAGGTGATTTGCCGACAGCCGAAAGACCGACAACGGTAACGTATCAGCGCGACTCGGTAAGTGTGCGATAGTGACGGAGTTAGGAGTGGTCAGGTAAGTGTGCGATATTGTGGGATTTTGGGTTAGGGTGTGGGAAAGGTGAGTGTGTGGTAGTGTCGGAGTTAGGGTTCGGGTAAGGTAAGTGTGTGATAGTGACGGACTGTAGTTTAGGGACGGGTTAAGTGAGTTAGGTTTAGAGTGTGGGTAGGGTGAGTGTGCGATAGTGACGGGCTTTATGTTTTAGGGTGGGTTAAGTGAGTTAGGGTTAGGGTGCAGGTAGGTTAAGTGTGCGATAGTAACAGTCTTTAGGTGTAGGGGTGGGTTAAGTGAGTTAGGGTTAGGGTGCGGGTAGGGTAACTGTGTGGTAGTGTCGGACCTTAGGGTTAGGGTTTGGGTTAGGGTTAGTGGATATGCCATTGTGTGTCATGTGTAGTTTACGTTGTTTGTGTCGGTGTAATTGTGTTCGGTTTTGTGAGTTGTCGGTGTTGTGTGTTTTTGGTTATTTGGGGTCGGTGTTTTTGTGTGTCGGTGAAGTGTCGTTTCGGTAATGTAAAGTAGACCCATTTAAACGTACTGTGCTATAGGAATACAGAGTGAAGGCACTACTTTGAGACAGTTTCTGCAACATTTGCTAGGCTGCTGGATGTCATGAAGTAAGAGTTCCTATTTGGTGTGTTGTGGTAATTCACATGTCTGTTGACTGCTGTTTTTTGCATAGTGTCAAGGGTCTGAGTCTTTAAGTATGTCAAATTATTATTTAATGTTATTTTATATTACTATTATGCATATAAGTGCAAACATCTTTATTCCTCTGAAATTACAACATGTCATGAACCAAGCAAGAAAATAAAAAACAAAAAATAGAGAACATTTTAACAGTGGAGCATTAAAGCATTTTCAAACATGTTACAGCTCTGTAAGAATGACTTTTTACACATTATCTTGCTTATGTGTTAATCTTGTTTCTATTCTCTTACCCTGCTTGCTCTCTATTGCAATTTCTTTACTGGACAGCAGATGACAAATTAAGAAGAAAAACCTTAGACTTATACACCATAAAGACGGCCAGTGATGCCCCATAAACAAAACTTTGTATGTCTCTCTCCTTGTCTCCACCTCTCTTTCTTTGTTCCCCTTCTTTCTCATCACTTTTTACTCTTGCATATTTATTAGGCTGCTTCATGCAATGTTCACCTTATGGTATTTTACAATTACAACAGCAAAACAGATTAAAAATAGCAACATGTGATACAGTTACTCTTACATGTCTTTTAAGCTGCTAGTTATCACGTACACCTTAAGGGTTGTTACAACTGATGTAATTGTGATGGAGGCTGATGCCTACTTTAACCTTTTGTCAGTGCCCTTTAAAATGTCTGTTTTTAATGTAATAAAGCATGAGTTCCTATTTGTTGAGCTGAGGTAAATGTTCAGTGCAAAGCTCTCAACTGTCCATATTTTCACAGATTTTTGCCTCAAATTTTTGATCTTTTCTTCATAAAATGTATGGTTTTGGAGCAATTCATTGAGGAATGATGACACTAAATAATTATGTACATATGAGTTTCAGATTCCATATCCTTCAGAAAATACATTTTAGCTCAAATTCTGTTATTCTAGCAACTTTATTCATTTTTAAGGGTAATATTTCAAATTTGTTCCTATTTTTGGGCCTTCGTCCCTCCATTATTTTTGCCTTTATCCAGATTTCTTGTGCTAAGAGGTTGAGAGGTATGCTCCAGTCTGTAAACTTTTTTTATTAGACTCTCAAGGGTTCAAATCAAGAAGTATGTCATACAATCACGTAATGTTTTCCATACTAATAGTATGTGTGTAACTGTGGGTTACATATGCTATTAATACACCCCTATCCTCCTTATGTCCTCATCATATTTCCACTCTTCTACCTCTTCTTGATCCAGATTGGAAACACTTTCAATTATACAGAGCAATACCTTCAAAGCCTACAGATTTTCAAAGGATGCCCACATTTCTGCATCTAAATTTGTGGTGAGTGCATCACAAAATGTATGAATTCTTCCAATTTATTGAGGATTGACGTCATTAAGTAATGTCATATGTTTGATTTTTAGACTTTATATAGGTCAGGAAATGTAACTAGATAGGTAGGTTGTCCTGCAGCAATTGTGTAAGTTTATAAGAGCAGTATTTAAAAATGTTTCCCAAGTTTTGGATTTTCCAAATAAAAAAGCATCGGACCACCAGGCTGGTGGTTAAAATAATAGCTTCTTTAATAAAACAATAGAAACATATAAGCACTTTCAGGTAAAATCCTTCATCAGACAATTAACAAAGCATCAAGACCAGTATTTAAAAATCAACAGCAACCAATAGAATCTCAATAATGAACTCTCTACCTCTTCAGGGCGGGTTTGAGAGGTGCAACACCATTCAAGCCAGGGACCCTATCAGCCCTTAGCTCAATAATCCATTTGGCTTCATTATATTCAGTCAGATTTACAATATCACTCCCCTAGTGTTCAGCTTCACAAACTGCAACACCATAATACATGTCCTTCATTGCTTTTAATGTGTTGACATAAAGCATTATGAACATCACCCAAAAGTATTGCTGAAAAATGCTTTCAAATTCTGTCTTTTAACTGACAGTTGGTCTTTCCTATATAAAAAGAGCATGACCTGAACTGAGCTAAATAAATAACATTCTTAGTCTGGCAGTCAGCATAGTGAGTAAAAGAATATCTTACATCAGTGTTAGGGTGTATAAAAAACTTTTGCCTCATAATAAGTACACGTCTGACAGTGTCTGCATGGAAAGGTACCCATATGTTGATGGGGAGTTGTCATAGAAGACTTCATTGTCATATCTTTATCTTTACAGAGTAAATCCTTCAAGTTGTTATTATACCTAAAATTAAAAGAAGGATTTGCATGTACAACATTTCTAAGTTTTTCATTAGTTAACAAAATTTTCCAGTTATTATCTGTCATACACTCCTTATATTATTGCTGTACCTTAAAACCACACTTGGCATATCTGCATGTATACCCCTGCCTCTAGGGGCCTGTTGTCACAATGTAACAACTGAAAACCAGAGTTTTGCTTTTGTAGCTCTATCCCTCTTGCTGCCCTCAACAGCCACCTGAATGGTCTTCTGGTTATAGCCTCTGTTAACAAAATTAGTAACCAACTGATCAGACTCCTTATTAAATTGTTCTTCTTCTGTACATAATCTAGATGCCCTAAATGCCTGTCCTTTTACTACATTTTTAAATAAGTGCCTAGGGTGCATGCTATCAAATGCTAAGTAATTATTCCTCCAGCAGTCCTTACTATACATGAAAGTCTGAATGGTACCATCTAACCCTCTCTTCAACTGCACGTCCAAGTAATCAATCTCAAAATCTGAACAAGACATGCTGAATCTTAGAAAATCTGTAGTAGATTCTAGATAGACAATAAATGAATGTAATTTATCCTGTGTACCCCTCCACAAAATAAACACATCATCCACGAATCTTACATAGCAATCCGAGTGTGCCTTCCATAGATGTTCATGTTTGAAAATCACCTCATTTTCCCAGTATGCTAAAGCCAGGTTAGCATATGAGTTCACACAAGGCGTCCCCATTGCTATGCCTTTCTTCTGTTGATAATGGCAAACTAATATAAAAATATGTTATTCTCCAGTATAAGCCAAAGCAAAACGCCTATGGTCATCTTGGTAATGTCATCTAATACTCCATTACAACTTAACAAAGACTCTATGGCAGCTAAGTTTTGAATTTTGTCACCTATAATTTTTGTTTTTACATGTACAGAGTCTGATAGAACAACCATGGTGACAACTCTAAGATGAACACTCCACAAAGATGTACAGAAATGTGCCTCACTTTGTATGCATCCCTCTCTCAAATATTTCCTTCTTCCTACCCCTTCTGTCTCATCTATCTTTCTCCTCAGTATTTGTGTCATCCCTGGCACTGAGTAACACCTGCAACTTATGGGAGATGGCAGTACTCAGCATATGGCAACATTTTTTGAGCCTTTGCCTTCAGCGCATTAGTGTGATGCTCCTTGCACTATTGTGCTTAGCATCTCTGTGCTATGTAAAGACAAGCTGATGGCACTATGAGGAAACAGCGTAATACATTGAACCCGTACCTGTCAATGTATGTGTTATTACTACGTTGCAAGTAATCTGGACAAAGCCTAAAATTATGAGGGGACAAAGGCCCAAAATAGGGCAGATTTTAAATACTGCTATTAAAAACTTAGAAAAGTGCTAATTAGAATAACAGGTATTGTTTTAGCATGCATTTTCTAAAGGGTATAAGTTCCAAAACTCAAATATGTGCCATTATTTGATTACTTCAGTCCTCAGGGATTTGTCAGAAAACCACAAGTTTTATGAGGAACAGACCAAATATATGAGGCATAAATCTGGATATTCTGCCAAAATATGGACTATTGAGAACTATGATTGAATAGGCTACAGAAAAGTGTAGAATGTTGCAATTGTAAGCAGTGTTATGAGGCTCGCTGCCCACAAACTTACTTGCCTCATAGTGCTTCCATAGTCCAGGTTTCCACCAGTATTATCATCCTTGGTTATTGATGTGTTTCATAATCATTCACAAATGCAATCTGCCCAAAAATTACTGGATGACATTAGATACAAGCAAGGCTTTATATGTATGTCTACAAGTTTAGTACAATAGGCATATGTGGGCAATATTTCTGCTATATACACCTAAGGTAATAGAATCAATATGATTTAATTTCACTCCATCTTCTGAACAATTTTAATTATGACACATGCACGTCTTACTCAGTGATGTCATACAAACCCATACAATTGCATATGGCTCAAACACTTGAACAGTCACCAGATAGGAGGGCTGTGTAGCTATACATCTGTTCATCAATATAACTATTAATGTACTGCAAGTATCACAACAAATGAATAAATCATGTCACATAATCATTAACGTAAGACATCTCTCTTCTGAATTTCATCAGAATCAGACTTGTTTGTTTGCCTATACTCCTTCTTTGTATGAAGACTGACACTGAGCACCATAAACTACTATTCCCATTCTAAATTCAAAACTTCCAAATGTAATAATGCATGTGCTAATACTTTGCTATGGATTGTGCAAATGAGCTTGTCATTCATGTTCTTCAGGGAGATGTTTAGAAAAACATATACATTTTAGTGCCTTGTGATACTTCTGTATGTGTTAATAGATGCAAGATATGTGGGTTTCACTTCAGTCTGTAAAGTTACGCCTGGACTTCAACCCTTACATTGGAAAATAATGTAGATCGGTGTGGAGCCTTTTCAAACATACTTCATCAGTGGTATTGAACAGTGAAGTGCCATATTTTTGACCTGTCTGTATTTAGACTGCACATTGTCCAGGCATGAGTGCATACAATCAAAAACTACACTATAAATGACTAATGTTTACAGTCATTCTGAGATGAACATTCATGAGAATGTTTTCTGTCAATCTACTATTTTACAAGTGTGGTTGTCATCAAAACACCATACTGTGAAACAGGTACATGTCACTCGCACTATCACAATGTACATGAATGACAGAACAGATATCTTATCTGAGCATTATGTAAATTAATTGTGATCAGCACATTACTGTTATGTCTGCCTTTCAAGACACATGCCTTTTCACAAAAACCTGTGATGCACACTAGCTTCTCTACAACACAGTATTGTGGTAATCCTTACAAATGTCAATTTTCACACCTTTAAAGTCAGACGTCTCCTGTGGTGCTTATGGTTAATACTGTTTCACTTTCAAAGAAGAGCAGGGGTCGCTGAGTTGAAAACAATCAGTGAGAAAGGTTAGAAGATACAGAAAAAGTATTGTCTAGAGATTTGGAGTGCAAGTCAGCTTTCTGTTTGCTTTTTCTGTGTTGTTATGTATTTTAATTTACTTTATACACTAAACTATGGAGGAGAACAGCTTCAGGATGAAGGGCAGAGACTTAGGCAAGGAAGGTAAGTGGGGAGCTACTGGAAAGGACAGGAGATACACTGGGATTTAGGGAAATGTGTGGCTGTATGGCTGAGAGTAGTCAGAGTGAGATACAGACACTGAGATCAGGTTGTAGCATGAGGGGCTGTAACAGTGGGAGAAGGGGTTTCCAGTAGGAGAACAGGATTAGTCAGGCAGTGCAGGTAGGCAGACAGGGGGATGATGATTAATTGCAGAGAGAGTAAGGGGGTGGGGGAATGTAGAGATGAGATTGTAGCTGACCAGGGGCTGTATTAAATAAGGCACAATAGCATGAATGGAAGATCTTAGAAAAATTGTATATACATTAACACATACACTGCTTCTTAAAGGTACTGTTGCTGGATAGGTTTCCACCGACGAAGCAAATTCAACAAGGAGTGTGTGGCATCCTTGTGGTGCAGGGGTTGGTATATTCTTATTTTTTGGTGCAAGGGACACTGCTTCTTAAAGGCACTGTTGCTGGATAGGTTTCCACCAATGAAACAAATTCAAAGGGGAGTGGGTGGTATCCTTGTGGTGCAGGGGTTGGCATACTCTTTTTGTTTGGTGCAAGGGACACTGCTTCTTAAAGGTACTGTTGCTTTATAGGTTTCCATTGACAAAACAAATTCAAAGGGGAGTGGGTGGTATCCTTGTGGTGTAGGGGTTGGTATACTCTTATGTTTTGGTGCAAGGGACCTGGTCAGCATGCATCCATCTCCACGTGTAGGGGCTGTGATTCTGGGAAATGGTGTATGTGTAATTTAAATCATCAACAGGTTACTTAGCAATACACATTACTGTTTTACCTGGGTCTGATGCATCTTACTTTAGTGCCATCCCATTCTTATTATTGTTTTTAACAAGGCTCACTTCAGGGCTAAAGATCAGTCACAATATACTGCATTCACATATGCAGTTTAATTCACTTATTTATATCAACATGTATGGTGTGGTACTTGCACCAGGAAGGATGCACATTATATCATTGCTTACAGTAACATAAATGCATCATAGTCACAATAATTTGTAGCCTTACATTTGCTTCAGTTGTCTGTTAGCTGATGTGTTAATGGCATACTGCTGGCATGGACTTTTATTTTTCCCAAGTAGTGTGTGGGTTATCTGACTATCTATCCAGTTGTGATGTACACATAATAAATACATCTTTTGTATATTGATGTATATCATGGTATTCAGAAACAACCCATTTGCCAGTGGACTGACTACACTTGGTTGTATCTTGTTTTATGGGCATGTTCTCATATGCCACATTACCATGCACCTTTTGCATTTATGTATGTCACATCTGCTATAATTAGAAAAGTGGTACTATGTATATTAGATGGGTATTATGTTTATATCCTGGTTAATGTGACACATCTGTGCATGTGTCAAGTCCTTCTGTATTTAGCTACATACACAACAGGCATGAACAGTCACAAACATTGTACCATTCACAACATGAAGTTTAATGACACAAATACTTGTTTCTTCACTTAATATCATTATTGGAATGATTGCACAAGTGTCTGTGATTCTTCTTAATATTTTCACATTGTCACACTACTATAGCAACCGTCACTATATTTTTCTGTATACACATAAGGCAAGGAAAACCTTACAGTTCTTTAACCTGTATGCTCTGTCACCAATTGTGGATGTCATTTATGACCTTTGATCACTCCCAATGTAGGAATTTTTTATAATGGCAGAGTATGTACATACACCTGCCATACAGATGTAGCTAGGCATTCTCAATATAATCATTTAAGTAACACAAATATTATTGAGCATGCCATAGAACAAGTATAGTGGCAACCATTCATTTAGGTTTCATGGCTGAAGTTGTACTACTGTTTAAAATTTATATTAATCTAAAACACATACTTGGTTTATATATGTGTAAATTTACAATATCCTTTCTATGTTTACAAGTGACAACAGATGACCAAAAAAAAATTCCTCTCTATAGTGCATGAGACAACAGTTGTAAGGTTGATTTATTTTTGTTTTTATAGGTGGAGAATACAGGACATTGTTGGTTACAACAGACAACTTTCTGCATATGCCATCTGATATGCAGTAACTGCAGTATATGCAAACATGCCCTAATGTATCTACTGTCCTTGCTATTATCTCAGCTCAGCATTTTATAAACATTCATCACACTAATTCCCCTTTGTTACCCTGTTAGCTTTATGTCCCTCTAATATCCCTTGTCAGAATTTCATTTTTATTTCTGTACATGTCAATGAGTGAACAGGATGAACAGAAAAATATTTATTTAAATGCTGCTGTTTATGCACATATGTAATTATATCTGAGTACAGTTTCCTTGTTTAGCTTTCAATGCTTCTTAATTATTTTATTCCAATTGCCCTTGCCTTGTATTATGATGTCTACATGTGCCTGTTTACTGAGTTTGCGTGTATGCACTACCTGCACTTGAGGCTCCATACACCTTTTCATGGCCACTAACACTTGAGCTGGCCATGAACAGATGCTGCTGAACATGTAAGCAGCTTGCATATTCAATGGGCACTGCTGCTCATTGTGCTAACATGAAGTAAATGTGTAGGCTTAGCAGAAAGTGTGCACTCGTGTTAATGAATCCCTGGGATTGAATGAATATGAAAAAAATTTGTGGGGTAATGAAGAAGAAAGGATGCATAAAGAAAGAGATATTTTTGGAAAACATGTTAAAGACAAATATTTTAATATATTGACAGAAATAAGTTTTGTAAAGTAATTGTGAGGACATATTTCCTCACAGAGGGAGAAGGGAATTGAATGACATGCATTAAAAAGGAAGATGTGGTAGAAATATATGACATGGAAGATATAAGAATGCAGGAGTTTATAAAGTGGAAAAAGGGAAGGTGGAAAAAAAATAAGTGAGGTTGGTGCAGAAAATATTGTGAACAGGGTAAATTTGAAGGAACTAAATGACATTTCTAAGGAAGTAAAGAAAATCGTATGCCAGGACCTGATGGGATATGATATTTGGATGGGAAAGAAAAGAAAATTTTGTTTATGCATGTCCTGAATTATTGGTAGAGTATGGTATTACAGATAAGAGGATTTATGATAGGGTAATAAAAATGTTGTCTAGAAAGGGTGAGAGAAACGTTAAAAATTGGAGGAATTTAAATATTGTGCATATATGCCATATTTGTGTAAATAGAATATTAATGTAAAGGATGTGTAAATAAATAAAGCCTGTTCCCTTTCTCATAGATACTGTGGGATCTTTTACATCCACCTGAGCTACCACCCCAACTCTAACAAATGGGGCCTTGGTTTAATGTCTCGTCCAAAGGAGAGCAAACTCAGGAGTGCAACCCCCACCCCCACTTTTGTTGCTGTGCAGTGTTAGTATTGAAAATTAATCCATAAACTTGTGTAAATTCACTGTTTTGACTTAGCATTATGATTTGCTATGTACTGTAACTACCCAGATGAAATATATTGCTAATTTCCATAATAAGCAAGTTAAAACATTTATAAACAATGCTATTCATGCAAATGATTAGCCATGTACTACTCTGTAATCACATGATAAATGCATTCATCAAACCTTATGTAATAGATTTAACATGTAATATGAAGAGCTTAAAATATAGGTGGTATTGTCATCTCATTTTACAATGTACATGGCTGACTTGGTTGACATATAGAATAATCTAGGGAAATGGTATAGTGTGATACTATCAGTGTGATACTATCGAATTGTATGATAAAGATGCACATAGGATTCCTGAGTTATACATCTGAGTATGAACAGCTAGCTATGTGAAATATGGCACTGTAGCTCTTCAGTTTATCCTAATGAATGTGAGAAGAGTAAGTATTTGCATGGCTCATCCATCAGTATGTTGAATAATAAGAAGCTTCACACCTTGTTGCAGCTGTCTGTTCAATTAGACTAAGGCTTCATAGCTATTAGGCCTCCCTCGGAGAAGCTCTAAATCACTTGAGGTGAAAAAGAGTGAGATCTCAGCCCATGGATGTGAGGGCTACACTGAAGAAGTGGCTGAGATTAAAAGTGTTACTCCTCTGTTACACTCAACAACAGCATCTTCCTTTAAAAAAAACACATTTTCTGATGCTGACACCAGTGTCATGGTACTTGAATCTACTGTAGCTGATATGGACAGACATTTAGTTTGAGTGTAAGCATCAAGAAAAATCAGTCCAGTACTCTGAAACAGTTCTTGACTGTTTGGGCTCCCAGGCAGCATACAGGGTAATAAAGCATTACAATTTCCAAGGCAGCAGCACCCTGATATATTTAAGATCTTATTCATAAGATAGAGATTCATACCATCACCTTAGGCCTACCTCTGTGACTGATAGACTATAAGCTTTAGTTTTTAAACTTTAGACCACATATGCAAAAAACTTGTTTCACTATAGTGTAAACTTATCTCTGACGTTAGGGGTAGAGATAAATATGTTTTGTTCTGTCTAGCTAAAATTAAGATTACTTTGGAGGTAAAGAATAATGTATTTGCTGAGCTAACAGAATAAATTAATTTTTTTCAGAGATTCAGATTCTTTATAAAGTCTAATCTGGAAGCAGGCTGGCATCCTATCTTCAATAATTATATTAGTTCCAGTTGGAATTGCTTCTCTAGACACACATCAGTACCACCTGGTGGAGAAGGACTTGTTCTGGGATCTGCACAAGGATTTGTGGATCCAGGGAAATGTAATGGTCTTTCCAGCTAGTGGGAAGGGCCGTAATTCCTTGAACATTTATTTTGTTCTGTGCCTTTATTCTGTTTTTTTTTTCATTATACCATGATTCTGCACCTCTTACAGTTTATGCTACATAGTTGGTATTGTGGTGGACAGCCAAGTTTGATTGCTAGGACTTCACCACCTACTGAACTTTGCTCCAGTGAAGCTCTAGAGGTTTGTACTTTGGCTACCAATAGCTGCATCCTGAACATTTTCACAAAATTAAGTTATAGCCTTTCATTTTAAACAAATGTTCATTTCTGAAGAACCATAAATACTACTAAGGAAGTGTAACTGGCAAACTGTTCACCCACTAGTCCTTACAGTGTAGCATTCTTTAGAGTATTGGTCTTGAAGTGGACTTTATAAATCATAATGAAAACAGTCCCTTGGATTTACTATTCTTCTGTGCAGGACTAGCTTAGTCCTGCATGGAAGTGGCCGTTTAGCAGCAGGACAGCAGCGTGCCATGCATATTAATGAAGGTGCGCTGCCTTAGCTCCTAATCTTACACGGAGTGTGTAAGAGTGCAGGGGGCGTGTCTGAGAGCAGACCTCTCAGAATATACATGCCCCTACAATGAAGAACAGCAAAAAGTCCTAAAAGAATTAGCGAGACCACTCATAGGTGTACACATACCCACAGCAACATCCCCCCCACATGTACAAGAGCAATAATTAACACAAAAAATATAAAGATACTTTATTTTTTTATAAAACAGATTACATTTAACCATAGGTGTGCGGGTTTGCCCATCGCTTAGCTATGGTTAATGCAGCTTAAATGGCAGAAGAGGATAAAAAGCAATATATATACAAATGAACCAGTATAGCAATAGTGTAGTGGGCAGAGCATTTGCCTTACAAGTAATTATTCCTGGTTCGAGTCCCACTGCAGCACTTTCCATGTCAAATCACTTTATGACCAATATTTTTAGTTGCATAACCTACTAAATAGCATATATTTGTGAATTGGAGTACTGCATTAAAAGTGTCATAATTTTGAAAAGTCCACAGATAATCACATGTGCCCCACACAGTATATGTACACAGGAATCAGGGATACAAATGGGAGGTAAAATGTGTAATGAATGATAACTCCATACAGCTTCCAAATCCCCCACCTTCCCAAGAACCATTAGACATTACTGTCTAAATTAGTGCAGTGGTAAGCGGGAGTAAGTACTAGTAAGCAAGTGTAAACACTATTAAGCAGTAGTAAGCAGGAGTAAGCATATGTAAACACTAGTAAGCGAGTGTAAGCCCATTTGCGCGGGGGTAAGCAATGGGTACACAGGTTAAGCAATATTGAAGCTAACTCTCCATAAGCATATTTAACTGGAGGTTAGCATTGCTTACCCTCATGCAAACCCGCTTACAAGTGCTTAAAAGTGCCTTAATCACTCTGTATGCAACAGCTGCTGTTCTGGCCAGAAACAAAATAAACAGCCTTTGCAGGTCTTGAACCCAGAACCTTGTACACTATAATCCCAGTAGTTAACCACTAAGCCATCAAAGCAGTACATAAGATTGAGGTATGATCAAACAAATCCTCACTATAGTAAAATCAAACTGAACATGTGAAAGGAATCTATACACAGTCTTATGTTCTATAACCTACTACATAACATAAATATGTGAACTGGAGTACTGTAGTAATCCCAGATGTGAGGTGTAATTGTAATAAAGTGTTGAAGTCCCCTAATAAACACAAGGACCCCATACAGTGTACGTACACATGAATCATGGATACCAGACACATATATAACATGTAATGAATAATAAATCAATGCCAAAAAGCAAATAGAATGCAAATTAAATATTAAGCAATGCTAAGCATTGCACAGGCCAGCTTAGTAGGTGTAAGCAATGTGTAAGCCAGCTAACTCAATTTGCCCATTAGTATACCCCTTTAAACAATGCCAACCTTAGGTAAGCAGGTTTGCCCATAGCTCTGCCTTTTCAAAACCATCCAATCATGGCAAAGTGTGGGAAATCGGCCCTATTTAAACCCAACAGGCAGGAATACATCTCATAACTGGTTGCAACTTCCCCTTGCAAGCACCATGTCTGGAATGGGAGAGGGTGTGTGCTTTCGGGCACAGCGCTGGGGCATCCAGGAGTCCAGAGTCATGGCAGAACTCCTTGTCAAAGAGCATGAGCAGAGACTGCTGCAGGGCCAGTACCAGGGTTCTCAATATAAAGCGGAAGCCTAGGACCATCTCACCCATTACCTCACCAGTGCCACTGGCATACCCCAAACTGATGAGCAGGTTAGGCATCACTATGCTGACCTGAAGCGGTGAAAGGGGGATCTCTTGGATCAGTGGATCCAAGAGGCTAGGAGGACAGGGGAGGTCCCAGATGTGTGTAAGTGTCACTCCACTACCTGTTTAATAATTGCCAGCTCATGTATATTATGGATAGGTATGACTAAATATTCCTCTTATGTCCTTCACAGTGGCAAGTGAGCGGTTTATGAACCAGGAGGCCCATGGATGCTGCTTGGAGAGGTTGTGATGCGAGGCAGGTTAGTAATACTCTTGCATGTACTGTCATAGGAAATAAATCTAAAAGTATTATTAAGTTAATTGCCTCTATAAAACCTGTATTGTTTAAGAGAAGTACTGCATACACCAAAGAATATGGCAGGAAGAGTCTCATATAGGTTGCATATAAATAAAAGCATAATAGCCTGACAATAAAGGTCTAACTGCTGGACTGCATGTGTTTACTCTGGTATCATATGGTAACGTAGATTTGCAATCACGTAATAGTACTGTTGTTTTAAGCACTGTTACCTACACTGTGCAACATAAATAAAATGTGTAGGGATGTCTGTATATGACTGGTGTAATCCCCAGAGGTCATTTAGCAAAACTGAGAGAGACATAGACAGAAAACAGTGAAAAGATAGACAACAAAATCCAAATAGCCCATGCAACTGAGCCATGGTTCGAATCCTGGGAGTGGTAGTAGTCTGCATATAGAATCATACCCCACAATTGTACAGATATGTCCAGAATGTCCAGTAAATTGGCCCATATCTTACTGCCTGTCACTTTGTCCCCCTGGGAAATCAATGGGATGGTCCCAGATGTATAGGCTGCAAACAAGAAATACAACTGATTGTCACACATCTATAAGAACAAACCTGTCACTCTAGCAACTCTCCAAACTGTTATGAGAGTAATAAACCAAGTATGTCCCATCTACACCCCCATGTTGTCAAGCTGTGACCAGAGTGTGTACAGTAACAGAGTGAGATGTAAGTGCATAATACTAATGTGGATTCTGGTACTTTGTGTGGCAACATTCAGGTAGTGCTAACAAGCATTGCTCCTACAGGTCTGTCAGATACGAACACTGTGCCTAGAAATAAAAGATTGATACCCTGAACTGGTACTGTTTACTCTGGTATTGTATGGCATTGTGAGTGTTGCAGTTGCTCTAAATAATAAGGTATCACTCATCACTGTCAGTCACAGTATGCTACATAATATAACTGTCTGGGGAATCCTGTATAAAAGTGTTTTAAGTCACTAAAGGTTGAAGAGGGCAATAGTCTATATATGTCCCGATTCACCTGCATGTGGTCAAGACATGGCCATAGTCTGTGCAAAAAGAGATGGACAGGTATGTGCATACCATCAACCTGGAATCTGGGAGTATGTGCAGAAACAGTTAGTATTAACAAACAATTCCTCCACAGGTATACCAGGTAAGAGGTGCATACTGCAGGTAAAACCAGTTCATGTATATAGTTGTCTACAGCCATATCACTGTCCAAACTAAGGAAATAGGGTAGTGTAGTAATACTTGTAAGGTACAAATAACAGCACTGTCTAGGAAAGTAATGCAAACTACAGGAATATACTAATTGTTAATTGACATCTTTCTCCCCCCTATATCTGCAACAATAAACTAAATACCCAACTCAATTGGTACGTGATGACTTCACTGTAATGTTGGGACATATATTCTATTGTTTGATAATTATTTAAATCTGTTTCTATGCATGTGCTATGTTGAAATGCTCCAACATTAGTGGCATGGTTCCATCAATGTACCTGCATCCTGTTGTAATTGCCACTGTGGTCCCATATATGCATGTGTTCTGTTTGCTATGCAACTGTTCCATATCTGGTGTCTGGGTTAATGGGAATATCTATGCATGCTGTTATATGTAATCCTGGAA